>NW_026606556.1:4737500-4782500 GCF_029890125.1 Rhinichthys klamathensis goyatoka
TTCTAATCTGTATTTAATTTTTTTTTCTTTATTTTGTTATAGATGGCCAAAGTCTCAAAACACAGACTGATGAAAAGAAATTACTCTTGTGGAAACAATTGTCACCCACAGAACAAAGCACTAATAAACTGCATTCTCAGATGCGAATGTTCATGTTCATGATATGGACGCCTTCATTTAGATTTTGCCCTTTTGTTTTGACTTCAGATGATTAGTGACAGATGTATTTGCAGTATTTGTGCATCACTCAACTTAAAAACATGAAATAGTGCATGAATGTGCAGTTTTACCAGGCGGATAGGGATAAGCCTGTGTTATCACTGAACACAGATAATTCTGTGTTCAGTGATATCCTGAAAAGCCCTCAGAATTATATCTTATAGTGAGATTACAGTCTTTTTTCTTTTCCATGGGGATGATATGAATCAGTGACCAAAATGGAAGCTTCCTAAACTGTGTGCCAAACCCATTCATTCAGCTCAGACCCTAATTAGTGTCAGATGATGATCTCTTACCTTTCAACTACTGGTTTGACGTTGACTCCAGTTCTTCGCAGTTAAAAATATTTTTTTGTCTTCCTCAACACATTTCGATTCTAGATTTTCAAGCAGCCATTCTTTAAAAAATTGTTAATAATAATGTGTGTCATAGCGTTGAAAGTCGCGGTTAATGTGATCCAAAGCAGCCGGATGGAGAGATGTTTGGACAGAATCGTGGTTTTGGCATATCATGACCAAAATGCTCCCACTTCAACCTCATATTTTGTTGATAGTCTGTTTCATGACCATCATGTCTGTATGTTCTAGTATTGCAAACTTTTTGTTTGCTCATGCACTATTTTATGTCATGCAAACATTAAAAACAACCTGAAATATTACAAGTATTAAATGTTTGTTCAAGAGCGGGTTGTTTGAATTTTCATCTTCAGCCAAGCTCAAAGGACACATTTTCCAAAAGTTCACTACCGGTCAAAAGTTTGAAATAATTATGATTTTTAAATGTTTTTGAAGAAGCCTCTTCTTCTCACCAAGCAAGGCTACATTTATTTGATAAAAAATACAGAAATACTGTGAAATGTTATAATTATTCAATTGTAATGTAATGAAGGATCAAGTGACACTGAAGACTGTAGTAATGGTAACTTCTTTCAAAAACTTTAATAAATCTTAATTATCCCAGTTTTAAACGGTTGAAACTCATGTCAGTATAAAAATTCAGTGAATTTATTTATTACTATAGTGATAATGAGCTGTTTTTGGTCTGTTTTCTCTTCGCCCACAAGGCTGTGAATCAGTCCCTCTGCTAGGTCTTGTTAAACACCCCAGAGCGGAAATAGGATATGGAGAAAGTTCCATAGCTTAAGTGGTCAAAGCACACCTCTTCCCCTTATCTACAGAGAATGAAAGCCACAGGAATGAAAAACAGTACTAGACAAACACGTGACTTGGCGAGGAATGGCTAGAGCATATAGGCACAGCAGGAAATGGAGGCGACAGATTTATTCATGCAAAAACAAGAGCAGATTGACGAACCTTTGGCAGTTGAAAAGACTCAAGTGTTTGGAATTGACAGTAGGAGATCATTGAACATTGAAAAGCATGAAACTATCATTGCAGTCCATTTGGAAATCACATAGAAGTCTGAAAGGAAGAGAACAATGGAACTGAAATGGTGCTCTGGGAAGTACGAAATATGAACAGTAACTGGTGATAAAAATTGTGACATTATTATATTAATTTCACAATTAGCTCTTTCAAAATCCATCCGTACAGTCCTAAAATAAAGCGAAGAGTGTTAAGACTTTCAATAGCAACTGAGCACAAGCCAAACCAACATTATAAACTTATATACAAACAACAAAGTTAGTTTAAATTGTAAGAACATTTCACAATATAACTGTTTTTACTATATTTTTGGTCAAATAAATGCCCCAACCCCAAACTTTTGAATATATATTTATATTTTGAATATAACTTTTGTATACACACACACACACACCAACTCCATTATGCTGTTGGCATTTCTAAACAGAGATGGCTGGTCGTTGTTTAGTTCTTTTGTCATTCATTTATTTTCCATGGCTCTATTGAATAAGTTAATATGTTATTGCTAAACATCAGTTTTCTTTATGGAGAAAACGAGTATTCATTTTTTTTTTCCCACCCGGAACCCAACAGTTGCACTTCAATGGAAAGGGCTGGCATGTTTCTTATGCAAATGTGGCATTGAATGAAGTTATTTTTAAGTGTACAGAATCATTTCCTGTGCGGCGTTTTGCTTTGATTCTAAATCTGTTTGCTCAGACTGCCCCGTCCTGGCACGGGCCGGGTGCCGATTGTGCATCCAGCCCTTTTTTTAAACTAAATAAATAAAACCACCAGATTACCAACACTACAACACATTGTCCTTTTCATCTGTTTAATTATAGCATATGTTTGAATGTGTGCACTAATGGTAAATATAGCCTGTATTCTCATGGCAGTGTGGTCACAGCTCAGAGCTAGCGTGAGGGTGGGCGGCAGTCGGCGTTTGTTCTGCGTCAGGCACTGTAGGGTGGAGGTGGGGACACACGCTGCCACAAGAAGCCAGACTTTGGCACGCTGTCATCACTGTTTCCTTCACAGAGCACGAGAGAGACGGAGGGAGGGAAAGCAGGCATGATGGAGCCGACAATTATCTGGCGCTCGCATATTCTTTTTCTCCTTGTGAAGTTGAGGACAGGAGGGGCTGCTCTTTAGAGTCTGGGGTCTCTACTGGGAAAAGATGTCTCGGGTATGACGGAGGAGAGAGATTGTGGGCATTTTTTGGAAAAGATTGTAGTTCCCAAAACAACAGCAACCACAGTAACACTCTACTTCCTGTGACCTATAATAGTTCTGGTCTATAAGGTCGATTCTGCTCAGTGTGTGAGTACTAAAATGACTCAGTCAACTCTTTTTTCTTTTTTTTTTAAAGGAGTTTCTATATGTGCTTTTTATGCTGCAATTATTTGTTTTGGCGTCCCGAGCGCAGTTAGCCAAACGTCAGCCATCTTCAAAACTAGATTTTTTGTTATGAAGTGCTAGATACCGCATTTTTGGTGATACCGTTTGTCCTAACAGAAACCACTTGAGCATTGCACTGTTGTATTGTATCTCTCTCAGACGATCAGGATGTTCGTTTATGTGTCTGATTGGCTACTGTAATAAAGTTTGGAAATGTTATTGGACTGTGTAACAAAGTTAAAGGTTCAGGGAAGGAGGAAGCAGGAACCTGTGAATGTTCAACATAACTTTAATAATAAAATAAACACAAACAACGAAACGAAAGTAAGCCCCTCACGGGTGACTGCCGAATAGACTAAGGCCTTGTCCACACTAATACGTTTTCGTTTGAGAAGGCATCTTGTTCTCTCCGTTTTGGCCTTCCGTCCACACTGAGACAGTGTTTTTATTAATGAAACGCCCTCCAAAGTGGATACATTTGAAAACGTCGTCGTTAAACATGCGTCATCGTTTTCAAATGCCTCCGTTTTCGCGGTCCACACTACAACACGAAAACGGAGGCATTTGAAAACGATGACGCATGTTTAGTCATGTGACGCATATTGTACCGCTAGATATTAATGTTTATACTGGTATTCACCTTTGGCTAAGCCACACCCTAGAATGTAGATTGACCAATCACAGCGCAGCCAAGAACGAGCTCCCACAGAGGTCCGACACTTTTTCACAGCGCTCCGTTGACTTTAACACTCATATTTTTGGTCTCGGCAGGCTATTACCATCGTAGTTTCATCAAAAATATGCTAAACGTTGTGCCTGGGGCATTTGTAACACAGATACGCGTTTCCCAGAGAGGTTGGAGGGGTTGTCCGTTTTTTTCCCTTCCCAAAACCGAAGTCAAATCCTGACAAGTGTCGTCTAGCTAGCACACGCTGCTAATAAATACAACGTTATACTCGCGTAGTCCGTTTGCTTTGTAATAACGATTATAGAAGTGAATAGAGACCTACCTAGCTTTGCATGAACAGTGTTGCTCCTTGATATTGTTAGTCCCAGCCTCCGTCTCGATTAGTAGGATATGCGGTGGTTCATTTTTTGACTGTGACCGGTATGCTTTTGCTTCTATTTGGATGCCTTGTTGTTCCTTGCGTTTCACCTGTATGTCGTGAATATAGCCTTCGAACGTATATTGCAGCCCCTTTTGCCTACTTCTATCGGACACTTTATTTGCTGCTTTATGAAAGTTTGATAAAATTTCAGCAGGAAGAGCTGTCACCACATAAGCCATGTTGATACCAGAGCCCAGATGAAGTTTGTTTGTCGGACGTAGCAACAGTAACTAAGGGGGGCGGGGCTTAGCCAAAGGCGAATTGTGCCTGTTATGTGCTATAAAGTTTCACACAGTTGCTAAAATGTTACTTTACACACTCTTCATATCACAGTCCTGCTAAGATGAAAGATAATGTACTCGCATTTGCTGTCCTGCAACAAAACATGAGAGCAGTTGCGTTTTAGACCAAACATATAATGGTGAGTGAGTGCGACCTGGACGGAATGGTGAGATATTTTGTTAAAAAATAAAATGATCCTGCCAGAAGAATTGCGAGAAATGTCTGTATCATCTCAGTGAGCTTTTGTACGCGATGAGCTGTGAGGGGAATTTAGTGTGGATGAGAAACTTTTGGAAAACGCCCTGAAAACGCTAGTGTGGACGGAGAGCGTTTTTAAACCAAAACGCCGTTTTCAAATATATCTGGATTAATGTAGACGTAGCCTAAAACAAAACACCAACGAAAAAGTCCAGGCCTGGTCTTCTTTCATCCTTCACTGCCGTCACGCCTACTTTTCTCCTTCCGGAGTTCCTCCGTGGGACTCAAGGCCGGCATGTTGCACAGAGGTGACTCGCTCCTTTCCCACTTCATATTTTTGTGGACACTGATGAAATAAAAAAAAATGCAGGATTCTTTTATGAATAGAATGTTGAAATAAACCACATTAATTTGAAATACAATTTTTTGTAACAATGTAAAAGTCTTTGCTGTCACGTTTTATCAATTTAATGTGCCCTTGCTAAATAAAAGGATTTCTTTAAAAAGTATTAATAAACATTTGAAAGGTAGTTTATAACAAGTGTATGTCTTATGACACCCTAAATCTTTTGTTTTGACTCAAAGTTTGATTGGGGGAGCCAGAACAGCCCACATATTGCTTGATAATGGTGCTGGTAATGATGATAATTATAGATTGCTGAATCTGTTTTCTATAATAACCAACCTCCCGCGACTTGACTTTTGGTCAAAACACAAAGTCGTTCTGTAGTTAAAAATGACCCACTGTCAATGTCTCGGAAAACCTGTAATTGCTTCCCGACCCGAAATAAAAACGGCCAGCATCAGATAGTGTGTTATGATTAACTGTGGAGATTTATCTCTCTTTCGAGACCACTGCTTAAAATGCACAAAATGGTTTTGCATGATTCTAAAAATACTGAAGTGTACTGAATACATATTTAGCCACTGATATTTACGGCAGTAGCTATGAATAGAGACCTGTAAAACTCAGGAACTGGAATTGTATGTGGACTCACACCAAGATTCAAACCAACAAAAGAAAAATAGACAACTACTGAAAAAGATAACTCGGCGCCTTGGGCTTGGTAGTTTTTTTGTTTTTGGACTATTGTTTTTGGGATGTGTGATTCACATGGCTAATGCTTACAAACTTTCACAGACCTTAGTTTCTGTGCTAATATATATATATATATATATATATATATACATGCCAGTGTAGAGAATATGGAAGTAAAAAAGTTACTGTGATTTCTTCAGATTTCTTCTTTATTAAAAACGTATATGTACATTTATAACATTAATTTTATGTTTTTGCCAATATACCATCCAATACTGATCCTAGCAGAAAGCGCTCAAGCTACAGTAAAAGTGCAAATTCACTTTCACAAAATCCAGTCATTAGTCTGGCAAAGAGCTCATTCAAGCCCATTTCCAATCCGTCGAAATCGCGGCACCAATCAGAAACGTTGGGGCGGGCTTTACACGATGACGACAGCGCTGGGATTTTGAAGCAGATTTTGTAGCCTACATTACAAAGATGGATGCCGCCGTCGAACATCACTCGCTCGAATCAGCTATCGCGTCTGTTTTAAGCGATTTGAACGTTTCCTTTTTGTTAAAAACCGAGCAAAGAACAACACTCGGCGGAGATGTTTCTCCGCCGCTCTGCATACGTCATCTCCTTCAACGCTCTGATTGGGTTTAGGTCTATCCGCGACGTCCGTTGCTGACGCCCCTCTGGAAATGATTTGTCTATGACGCTTTGCCAGACCATAACTCAGTTACAACTGAGAATGGTCTGGTTTTAACCAGGCTACTGTGACTGCACTGTTACTCTCAAGTGAGCACAATTTTGTAAATTTGTCCTTTTTGGACTTAGATATTGTTAGAAATTTATATTGGGACAGTCGTCATGTAATTTATTGAATCAAAAAGGAAAAGTACTTCTTACAGTTCACACCAAGGACGATAACTATAACGATAAAGATATAGTTTAAAAAAATCGTTCTAAATATAAAAGATTTAGCTACGGAAGCTTGTTTCCGGCATAGAATAAAACATTTTAAAAGATATGTGAGATACAGGTGAAACTCGAAAAATTAGAATATCGTGCAAAAGTTTATTTATTTCAGTAATTCAACTTAAAAGGTGAAACTAATATATTATATAGACTCAGTACATGCAAAGTGAGATATTTCAAGCCTTTATTTGTTATAATTTTGATGATTATGGCTTACAGCTTATGAAAACCCCAAATTCAAAATTAGAATATTGTGAAAAGGTTTTCATAAGCTGTAAGCCACAATCATCATAATTATAACAAATAAAGGCTTGAAATATCTCACTTTGCACGTAATGAGTCGATATAATATATTAGTTTCATCGTTTAAGTTGAATTACTGAAAGAAATCAACTTTTGCACGATATTCTAATTTTTCGAGTTTCACCTGTATAAAGTCGCAATTCTCGCAACTCTTCACTTTTTTTTCTCTCGCAATTGCGAGTTTATATCTCGTTGTTCTGACTTTATAACTCTCAATTCTGACCAGGCCTTATTATTACCTATAATTCTAAGATAACTCTAGATTCTCCAGTCAAAGAAGTCACAGTTATCATGGAAACAATTTGTTCTCTTACGAGAGTATCTCTCGTACTGCGTAATAGCTTACGCTAGGGGAAAAACTCTTTTCCACGAGATATTGAAGCCAAAAATTATCCTTAATTTTTTATTAATGTAAAACGCTTTGCAGCAGCAAGCAGACATAGGCGAAACAGCTCGCGCGCCTATTGGTTGCTCTGCAGCAAATGCAGCAGCCTATCGAGAGAGACTCTGCGTGACGTAATGACCAATGGGGGCAATTCGCGCCCATATCGTCACGTCCCGCCAAAAGGGGCGTGGTCTCACCCTATAAATATGCTCGTTAGGCTGGTACAAGCTGATTTTTATCTCTTCAGCGACGCACACGCATCGCTGGATCCGGAGTGAGAAGCCGCGCCATCGAAGCAAGCCTTTCAGCGGGACGAGCTCTGGAGTCGCTGGCCTCGCCGCCTTCAACTGCCGTACCTGCTGCGCTTTCCGGCGTTCTATATCCTTTTATACTCTGTGTGTATTTACTCTGTTGAGAGTGTTTGCTCGCTTACTTGACGCGACTCACACTTCTCTCACAAAAGAGCTGCGTCTTTTTAAAGATGCCTTCCTGTGGCTCGTGCCGCGCCCCGCTCAGCGATGGAGACCGGCACGTCATCTGTGTTTCCTGCCTGGGTGAGGATCACGCGGCTCTCGCGCTCGCTGACGGCGGATGCCCTCATTGCGAGCTTTTGCCTATGGTGACTCTGAGGACTCGCCTGGCATCATTCTCCGAGCCTTCACCGCAGCCCGCCGTGGTGCCGCGCCGCAAGAAGCGCCGCGCCCAGCACGCTCCCGAGCTTTCTCCAGCCCGCCAAAGCTCGCCGGTTCGCCCGCCAGCTTCGCCGGCTTCGCTCGAGTCGCTCACTGACGGACAACGGCCGCCGCCTGCCGCCGCGTCCATCCACGAGTTTGACGAACCCACCGAGGCGTGTTCTCTTCTGGCATCCGATAGCGAGGATTGGGCGAGCTCCGTGGACCTCCCCTCCGCTAGCGTTTCCCGCCAGACCACTGGTAAGAGAGCCGGCATTGAGACTGAGCTGATGCGTCTGCTCTCTCAGGACGTGGAAAGCATCGGCCTCGATTGGGAGGCGCCCGCGCAACCGCCGCGCAACAGGCGAGCTCTGTGGACCTCCGCCTTCTGTCCGCGAGTCGTCAAGGAAACGGGCCAGCATCAAGACCGCGAGCCCTAAAACCGCGGCTAGCTTTCTTTACGTTATAAGAAATCTACCCCGCCCCCCATGGGCGTGCGTCACCGGCAAATGAGAAAAGAGTGTGTTTTAGTCCCTGCCGAGGCCGGACTAATCTCCATTTCTTAAACATTTCTCAGCTCCTAGTTTGAGCAGCTGAAAATGTCATTATTGCAGCAATGAGCCTGTTGTATAACACGCACACCTGCATACAAACAGCCCAGTGTTCATTTCTACACACAAACACAGCCCGCCACGGTACAGGGCTCGCACAAATGAAATCGACGCATGTCAATTGTGCATTAAATGTAGTAAATGTGCCCACAACCCAGTGCCCACAAACACTACCACGGTTTCTGTAAAACGAAACCAACACAAGTCTTCCTAGCCTCCTAGGAAATCGACGGTGTTTCAGTCTCGCCGTGGCCAGACTTCCACTGAAATTTTCGCTCGTTCAGTTCCAGAAAATGTGACTGTTCCAGTGTATTTTGCAGTAAGCAAGCCAGTACCATGCCCGCTTGCCTGCACACAAATGCTGTTCCCACGGCGACCCAGATAAATCACATAAATGGTGTATTTTCTGGTATTCCGGCCACAGCCGATGGTGTTATGAGTGTATTGAAAATGCCTACAACCCAGGGCTCATTTCTACACACAAACACAGCCCGCAAAAATGCAGGGCTCGCACAAACAAAATCGCCTCATGTCGATTGTGCACTAAATGTAGTGAATGTGCCTACGTCTCAGTGCCCACAAACACTACACACCACATGTCCCACGGGTTCTGTGAAAACGAAACCAACACGCATTCAGTCAGCTCAGGCCGACGGTGTTTTTCAGTGCAGTAAATGTGCCCGCTGTCCTGCGCCCACATTCACTCACAGACATGTTAAGCCCCACGGGGCTCGCCCCGCTCTCTCTCCCTCAGCAAACTGCTATAAGGGTTTTGAGCGCGGCGCGCCCCCCGCCTCACACACTGTAAACACAGTGTCTGCGTTACAGCACGCCGGAGCTCTCTTGCCGTCACTATGTCTCGGCCAGAGCCCAGATCTCATTCTACCCCTAGCTATTCACGCTAAAGTGTGGGCACAGCTTCCTGGGGTATCAGAATGGGTGCTGAACACTATAAATAGAGGCTATTCGCTACAGTTCGCTCGACGTCCCCGCCGTTATACGGCGCGCGTCGAGACGACGGTGGAAAACGAAGTATCTCATCTACTTCGAGCCGAGATAGCGAAACTACTGAGCAAAGGTGCTATAGAACCTTTATCTCAAGCTCAGAGCAAAGGGGGCCTACACAGCAGATATTTTCTGGTACCGAAAAAAGATGGAGGTCTCAGACCCATTTTAGATCTGCGACAGCTGAACAGAGTGCTTGTGAAGCGCCAGTTCAGAATGCTTACGACCAGGAAAATCCTCGCGCAAGTGCGCCACGGGGACTGGTTTATGTCAATAGATCTGAAAGACGCCTATTTCCAAATACAAATGGCGTCCCATCACGAGCGATTCTTGAGATTCGCTTTCGAGGGCCAGGCATATCAATACACAGTCCTGCCGTTCGGCCTGTCCCTAGCACCTTGTACATTTACGAAGTGCATGGAAGCGGCGCTCGCACCCCTGAGACTTCAGGGCATGCGAGTCCTGAACTACTTGGACGATTGGCTGATTCTAGCTCGATCACGATCGGAGCTCATAGAACACAGGGCCGCATTACTCGAGCACCTCGAGGAGCTGGGCCTCACAGTCAATTGGGCGAAGAGCTCACTGTCTCCCAGTCAGAAAATTTCCTTTCTGGGAACCGTGTTGGACTCGCTGTCCATGACAGCACGCCTGTCACCAGAGCGCGGGCTAAATATTCAGCGCGGCGTGAAATCCTTCCGCCACGGCGCGATAGTTCCGCTCAAAAGGTTTCAGAAAATGCTGGGGCTGATGGCCTCAGCAGCCTCTGTACTCAAGTTGGGCTTGCTCCGCATTCGCCCACTGCAGATGTGGCTGAAAGCGCGAGTTCCACCCAGGGCATGGACAGCGGGTCTGTTTCGCCTCAGGGTCGACCTTCAGTGTGTTTCAGCTCTGGAACCTTGGAAAATAACCGACTGGTATCAGTCAGGTGTGAGTCTGGGGACCGCTTCGAGTGTGAAGGTGGTGTCTAGGGACGCCTCCACCTTGGGGTGGGGAGCGCTGCTCGAGGGCAGACCGCTAGCTGGCCTGTGGTCAGAACGGGAAAAGCTCCTTCACATAAACTGCTTGGAGATGATAGCAGTCGACAAAGCGCTACGGCGTTTTTGTCCCCAGGTAACAGGCCACCACGTCTTGGTCCGGTCGGACAACATGTCAGTGGTGGCATACATAAATCGCCAGGGCGGCGTCAGGTCACGAAACCTTCACAGGCTGACGGAACGCCTCCTGGTCTGGGCTCAGCACAACCTGCTCTCACTGAGAGCAGCGCACGTGCCTGGTCACCTGAATGTGGGACCAGACAGACTGTCCAGGAACAATGTTCCAGCAGGGGAATGGTCGCTGCACCCGCAGACGGTCCAGCTGCTGTGGAAAACGTTCGGCAGAGCACAGGTGGACCTATTCGCGTCCCACGAAAACGCTCATTGCCCGGAGTTTTTCTCGAAAAGCAAGGACGCGCTGGCTCATGTTTGGCCCCGCTGCCCCCTATATGCTTTTCCTCCTGTCTCGCTCCTGCCTCAGGTGTTGGAACGAATCAGGGAGAACGGATGCCCAGTGCTGCTCGTAGCTCCGCTCTGGACAAACCAGACGTGGTTCCCTGCCCTGATGCAGCTGACCAGCACTGCCCCATGGCCTGTACCATTGAGGAGAGACCTCCTCTCTCAGGCGGAGGGCTCGATTTGGCACCCTCGCCCGGAGTTGTGGTCCCTGCACGCATGGGCCATCAACGGGTACCCGCTAGCCTCCCAGAAGGAGTGTTAAACACGATCGCGCAGGCTAGAGCTCCGTCTACCAGGCGGCTCTACTCCTCGAAATGGTCTGTTTTCTCTGCATGGTGTCAAGCCCAGAGCTTTTCACCTGTGGAATGCGGGGTTTCGGAAGTGCTTTCCTTCCTTCAAGAGCTACTGGATAAGGGCAGGACCCCATCCACGCTCAAAGTATATGTGGCGGCCATAGCAACGTTTGCAAAACCGGTGTCTGGCCAGTCGCTGGGGAAAAACGACTTAGTCGTGCGTTTCCTTAGGGGAGCTCGGAGGCTGAACCCTCCCAGGCCCCCTTCAGTCCCGACGTGGGACCTTTCCACGGTCCTGGAGGCCATGAAAGGCGCCCCGTTCGAGCCAATCCAGCTGGTGGACATGAAACACCTGTCGTTCAAAACAGTGTTTCTCATGGCTCTCGCTTCAGTGAAGCGCATAGGGGACTTACAGGCGCTTTCAGTAAGCGCGTCGTGTATGGAGTTTGGGCCTAATGACTCGAAGGTCATTCTCAAACCAAAGCACGGGTATGTCCCGAAATCCCTCAATACACCGTTCAGGGCCCAGGTAATTTCCCTGTCCGCCCTTCCGGTTCTCAGTGAGGAGGAGGATGCGAGTCTCCTTTGCCCCGTCAGGGCATTGAGAGCTTATGTGTCACGCTCGTCTGTTTTCAGACAGACGGAGCAGCTTTTTGTTTTGTTTGGCGGGCGTTCCAAGGGACTCGCCGCCTCAAAACAGAGCCTATCCAGATGGATAGTGGATGCCATTGCGCTCGCTTACTCTGCGAAGGGCCTACAGTGCCCCTTGGGTGTCAGAGCGCACTCCACGAGAGGCGTGGCCTCTTCGTGGGCGTGGTCGAGCGGGGTTTCCCTGCAAGATATCTGTACGGCCGCGGGCTGGGCCTCGCCGTCTACATTTATAAAATACTATAACCTGGAGTTACCCGCCTTACAAGCTAAGCTTTTGGCGGTCTAAAATTCAGTGCTATCTGCCCCGCTGTGCGGCCCAGATGCTGAGTTTACTGCAGCCCCATGAGTGTTGACACACGTATGGCCACCCAGATCAGGCTGAAAGCTTTCACCCTGGCTGCGCGTTTTATTGCCATATGATAGCCCCGCTGGGTGCTTTTTTATAGGGAATGACGCTTCCAGCCTCTCTTCCTCCACTCTATGTGAGTTTATGGTGATTATGCACTACATGAGCCCTGGGCTTCGGCCCCCGGGACTTTGGTGTTGGATCCCTGTACGCACGGCGTGTTGCATTGTGTTCCCCTAGCGTAAGCTATTACGCAGTACGAGAGATACTCTCGTAAGAGAACGTACTCGGTTACTAACGTAACCTCGGTTCTCTCTAGAGAGGGAACGAGTACTGCGTATCTTGCCGTGCTTGGAATACGCTCTGGTTCGCTTCAGCGATAAAAACCAGCTTGTACCAGCCTAACGAGCATATTTATAGGGTGAGACCACGCCCCTTCTGGCGGGACGTGACGATATGGGCGCGAATTGCCCCCATTGGTCATTACGTCACGCAGTCTCTCTCGATAGGCTGCTGCATTTGCTGCAGAGCAACCAATAGGCGCGCGAGCTGTTTCGCCTATGTCTGCTTGCTGCTGCAAAGCGTTTTACATTAATAAAAAATTAAGGATAATTTTTGGCTTCAATATCTCGTGGAAAAGAGTTTTTCCCCTAGCGTAAGCTATTACGCAGTACTCGTTCCCTCTCTAGAGAGAACCGAGGTTACGTTAGTAACCGAGTACGTTTGATTTGATTGCTTTGGAACAATTTAGGTTATTTATGTGAAATCTCATTCTCCATATTGCATATCAACGGCTTCTGTTACGTTAATGACACACTTTGAATCTGAACTCCAATGAGATTTCAGAGATTCTGCTAAAATGTTCCTTTTGTGTTCCAACTTAAAAACAAGTTTTGGAACCAAAAATGAAATTTGTGTCCTCTTTTACCTTCATGTTGTTCCAAACCTGCGTGGCTTTCTTCTGTGGAGCAAACAAGAAGATATTTAGAGAAATGTAGCAGTGTTTTGTTTAGTTCTTTTCTCCGTAAAATGGCAGTTAGTGGGAACTGAAACCAACCAACCTTCTTTAAAATATATTTGTGTGTGTGTGTGTTCAACAGAAGAAAGTAATATAGGATTGTAACGGCATGAAGGTGAGTAAATAATGACAGTTTTTTTCATTTTTGGGTGTAATATCCCTTTAAGAAAGTAGCCTATAGGGTCAGTTTAGATGTCATTGATTTGAAACTTTGGGGTTAGTTTGGATCCCTCAACGTTTCTCCGCAGTGACCTGTTGTTGTCTGTGGAGGCTTGTCAAGCCATGACATGCAGAATCATCCCCACCTCCTCAGAAGTGGCATTAAACCTCTCAAGGAGAACAAGAGAGCTGTATATCAGTCATTGAGAACAGTCCCAGACCCCCAAGTGAAATACGGCCCTTCCGCCTAGCTTGGTTAAGTAAAGTGTGTGGAGAAATGCGAGGGACTCTTGGTAATTTGCCTTTAAAGAGATTTTGCGCTGCTATTCACCGCTTCGGGCTAATCTCTCTTTGTGATACGTAACAATGCGGTGCCAAATGAGGAGGAAATGTCAGGTTATGTTTCAGAGCCGGCCTCCTTCCCACCCTCCATCTGTAGTAATGGCCTCGGCTCATTGGAACATATGTTGCCTGTTGCACACACACCATCTGTTCACCTCGACTGATGAAGTGATCCTGTTGCCACGGCGATCAGGCCATTCAGTGAACGGACCCTGGAAAGAGTTTCCTTTTCCCCCTCTTCATGTGTGTGTGTGTGTGTGTGTGTGTGCAGAGGAACGCGTCGCACTACAAGGTCATGTAAAGGTTTGTTGTTGTTGACCTGTGTGTTTTGCGCCGATCGAACTGACCCCTCTTGAGTCGGTGACGACTGCGAGCAGCACTCGAGGCAACCAAACAAACATCCGCATCAAATGTTTAGATTTTGCAACAGTCACATTTTTTGCAGCTTAAAATGCTTTTGTTCCTTGTGTAATGCTGCGATGATGTCATGTAGGAGTTTTGGGATGTACTGGGAGAACTGGTACTGTACTGGTTCGTTAATATTATTATTACAGTAAAAGACTTATGGGAACACTTTAAAAATCATTTTTTGCTCACCCTCATGTCATTCCAAATGTTTCAACTGGTTTTGTCCGTCTATTGAAAGTCACAACATTTACCCCCTTGACTCTCATTGTTTTGAAAAACACATTGAGACATTTTTTCAAAATAACTTATTTTGTGTGAGTAACTATACCTTTCACCTCAATATGTTCTGGTAAATATATTGGAGAACAAAGAAAGTGCGCCAATACACTGTAAAAAAAAAAAAAAAAAAAAAGATGATCAAAAAGAACATTTTTACATTAACTCAGCAAAATAATTTAAGCAATTTAAACTTTTTTAATAAGTTATGCTAGATTCAACTCGTTTTTTTTAAGTCCGTTTTGTATAATTGAAGTTGAAATTACTTGTACAGCCAATTTGAGTGTAATTAAAAAATGTAGGCAGCAACTAAATTCTTTAAGTTGAAAATGGGTGAAAATATTTTACAGTGTAAATATAATAATTATATGAATGTTGGTACCTAACTACCTTTAACTCTTGAGGCTGCTGCCATTTTGGTTGTTACGTGACAATCAAGTGATGAAAAGTAAAAACTTTTATAAAATTGCGAGTTTCAGTTTGTCCAACAAGCATTAATGGTTTTTGCTTGTTGAAACCCGTAATTTCTCATAAGTAAATAATCTTGTTGAGCACTAAAATAATTATAAATGGCTGTAGCAAAATCAAAACATTAGATGTTTGTATACAAATTTGACGCACACATGAACATTTTCTTACTAGTCATAAATTCGGAATTCCAAGCAAACAAATAAAGCTATACGCTGATTTCACGCAGCCGCCATTTTGAAATGGCTCCGGTGGGAAGAAAACCGGAACGTGTCGCCTTTAAGCATAGGAGAGTCGCGAATGCGATGGCGTATTGTTGTGTTTAATGTAGAAATTAGTTATTCTAAAAATGTACATACATTTCTTTCATACTTTAGACTATATACAGTGAAATTCATTTATAAATAAAATACTTTTTTCAAATATAATTCAGAACATAAAAAACGAACTATATACATATCCTATACTGGATATTAAAGGGATAGTTCACCCAAAAATGACAATTCTGTCAGTATTTACTCACCCTCATGTTGTTCCAACCCCGTAAGACCTTCGTTCATCTTCGGAACACGAATTAAGATATTTTTGATGACATCTGAGAGCTGGATCACTCCTCCATACTAGTCCATAGGCTTCTTAAGGGATTGAACTTGCCGGCCTCGAAAAGTTATTAAAGACATCGTTAAAATAGTCCAAGTGACTACAGTGGCTCAATCTTAAGTTTATCAAGCGACGAGAATAATTTTTGTGCGCAAAAACAAACAAAAATAACGCCTTTATTTCAACTATTCATTTCCTTCTCTTTGGGCCTCTAGTCAGTTAACGTAGTGTGATTCCGTAGAGCTACGTCACACGTAGGCTCACTATTGGCCGGCGCTGGTCATGTGCGTGATGCGTGTGACGTACAACAACAGAAGCTTACGCTATTACACTAGTGAACTGACTCGAGGCCCACAGAGAAGGAAAGGAATAGTTGAAATAAAGTCGTTATTTTTGTTTGTTTTTTGCGCACAAAAAGTATTCTCGTCGCTTGATAAACTTAAGATTGAGCCACTGTAGTCACTTGGGCTATTTTAACGATGTCTTTAATAACTTTTCGAGGCCGGCAAGTTCAATCCCTTAAGAAGCCTATGGACTAGTATGGAGGAGTGATCCAGCTCTCAGATTTCATCAAAAATATCTTAATTCATGTTCTGAAGATGAACGAAAGTCTTACGGGGTTGGAACAACATGAGGGTGAGTAATTACTGACAGAATTTTCAGTTTTGGGTGAACTAACCCTTTAATATCCAATAGTGTAAATCGCCGCAGCAGCTTCAGGTTGGTAGTCCAAGGCATTGTTGTTTATCTGTACTTCCGGGGTTCTTCCCACCGGAGCCTCGCTTTCGATTTCAAAATGGCGGCTGCGTGAAATCAGCGTATAGCACATCTTCTGGAAGACTTGACTCTGATTGGTTAATTGCGGCATTCTGCAATATTTCATTTATTTTATATTCATTGTTTAAAAAAGTGATTTTCTTCCAATGAAAAGAATAATAATTTCAACAAAATAGACCTGGTAACCAAGTATTGAAACAGTTTAATGCAAAATACAGTAAAATCTTACAATTAATTGCGGCATACTTTTCAAGAATATTATATAACTTAATATAAGAACGAATAATTTTCAATTATACAATCCAATTTGAAAAATAAATAAATAATTAACAACATTTACCTTTGTAAATATTTACAAAACATTTTAATAAATGAAAAGGGAATTGCAATGGGCGTACTGATTCACAAAAATCTATCAAACTCTTAAAGGGATATTTCACCCAAAAATGAAAATGTTGTCATCATTTACTCACCCTCATGTTGTTTCAAACCTGTGTAAGTTTTTTTATTCTGAGAATATTTGTAACCAAACAGTTGATATAGATCCAATTGGCTTCTATAGTATTCTCTTTCCTACTGTCAACTTTTTGGTTAATAGCGATTAACCAAATCGCTATTAACCAAACTTAATTAAACTTAATGGTTTTCCTACTGTCAACCATTAATAGCGATACTAAAGCTGTACGAGCCTGCTGGGAAATGTTTTCAAAAGTTTATCAGATCTTCTTTTGTGTTAAACAGAAGAAAGAAACTCATACAGGGTTGGAACAACTTTGAGGGTGAGTAAATGACAAAATGTTAATTTTTGGGTGATTTTTAATGGCAAGTTCAAGTAAATAATGACATTTTCTGCTATAAATTGTAAATCTTAACATTCTCATGCATAACTACATAACCGAGTGACTTTTCTCGCTACGATCCGTTTCTTCCCACATAATAATTTCACCTCACACCAATGTTTCATGTCCATTTATTTGCTAAATAGCATTGGCTTTATTTTGGGGATAATGACCGGCTGACTGTGCAACGATCCTGCCAACAGTCATAACAGTCCTCCAAGAAGTTCTCGTTCCTGAGAGCGTCGTTCAGCATCTGTGGTGTTACTGCTTGAATTTTATGACCTCACTTTGCACTCCCAGGTGCATAGACCAACGGCCTACCATTGTAAAGAAAGCTGTCCTCAATGAGGAGCTCTTTGTAATGCTACTGTCTACAGCACAGACGCTGACGGTGTCTGATGACGCTACGCTACACAAACACACACAAAAGAGCCGGGAAAGAAGTCGGTGAGCTCTGAAACAGAACCTTTACAACTCAACTGTATCTAACTGATAACACTCGGACAACAGCGGCGCACACGTACGCAGGACTGTTGGGGGACCTGTTAGCCATATGTCAGACTTCAACCATTAATAGCGATACTAAAGCTGTACGAGCCTGCTGGGAAATGTTTTCAAAAGTTTATCAGTATAATCAGGACTCAACGGCTCAACTGCAATGGTTCTCTGAAATGGGAACGTGAGACTGTAAACAAGTTATCTAGTTGTATTGCATAAGTCATTTTATCCAGTCATAGGGAACATGCTAACTAAAGACAGCTGTCTTTGTTTCCATCCAAAGTTGTGAATTTAACTCAAAACATTTGCAAATAAAGAACCGTTTCAATCCCATGTGTTCAAGAGAACATTATCTTCACTTCCAAGGAAGTTGCCGCAAAAATATCTGTAGTAAAAATGGAAGTTGCTGTAATCTGGGAAGCCACTGGCAGCATAGATGACTTGCGTCTCAGAGCGGCAGATGAAACGCAGTAAACGCATCATGTTCTCGTGCGTTCGGATGTTGGCGTTTGGGAACGTAATCGTGTGAGACGCTTCTGGGAGGGAATCAAACCAAATCATTTTGATGACAGACTTTGGTTTAGACATTTCAGAACAACCAAACCAACATTTGAGATGCTGTGCGATGTGGTTGCTCCATTGGTTAGTCCAGTTATCCAATCACGTCCACCGTTGGAGCAAAGTCTCGTGAGTTTTTGTTGCACATTGAGGGATTTATTCGGTTAATGTGTTTCCAACATAGTTTATGCTTAAAAGCTTTATCCGACTCAATAGAGCGCAAACGTTTTGAGCGCATTTTTTGAATTTATGCGCATCTTGCTGTTTTCACCCAGCGTATTTTTTATGCAATATCCCATAATGCACATAAAAATAGGTGGATGGAAAGTGGAAACATGGCTAATGACAGAAGTGGGACAAAAAAAATGTTGGTTGACCTACAAATCTCATAAGTAAACAATAGACGGCAACCTGTGAAATTTACCCGGAGCTGTCATTAGCTATTGTGATTATTTGAATGCAATTTGTTTGGCCATTAAAGGTAGGGTAAGCAATTTCGGAGAGGCTAGCAATAGCGAGTGAGCTTTGAAAGCATAAGATCGCACCGTCCCATCAGAGCGCCTCCTTCAAAACACATGAACGCGTACAGCAGGGAGCAAAAAAAAAAGAGCCACGAGAGACGGCGTTAAACTACCTCATGTCTCAAAGTACATAACATTACAATTTTAATGAACGCAAACAACTTACAGAGCTCTAGTTGTACCACCTGACGGCTAATGACAGAAGTGGGACAAAAAAAAGTTGGTTGACTTACAAATCTCATTAGTAATCAATAGACGGCAACCTGTGAAATTTACCCGGAGCTGTTCCTCAAACTCGGATTTATGCGTTTCTATGTGAACACATCAACGTCGAAATGAATCTGCAGCCGTCAGGTGGTACAACTAGAGCTCTGTAAGTTGTTTGCGTTCATTAAAATTGTAATGTTATGTACTTTGAGACATGAGGTAGTTTAATGCCGTCTCTCGTGGCTCTTTTTTTTGCTCCCTGCTGTATGCGTTCATGTGTTTTGAAGGAGGCGTTCTGATGGGACGGTGCGATCTTATGCTTTCAAAGCTCGCTCGCTATTGCTAGCCTCTCCGAAATTGCTTACTCTACCTTTAATGGCCAAACAAATTGCATTCAAATAATCACAATAGCTAGGCTATGTTTACATGCAACCAAATAATCTGTTAGTAATCGGACTGAAAAGCCTTCATGTAAACACTTAAATCGATCCGATTGAGCTTGATCAAAATTAAATTTCGATCTGATTTAAAGGGGACTCAAACATGGCTCAAATTCGAACTCAAATACAAACTCAAATGCGACTATTTTCTTAATCCGATTAAAAAATAACTCGCACACATACGCAGTGCCATGATATGTTGTTTGCATATTTATGTACGTTTTACAAACATGCATGTGTTTATTAATTGAATATTCTATTTATATTTACTAAAAAGCACATGATTGTATGCAAATTATGCTCACGTATAGCTCGGATGACATTATCACGATTGGCTTTCTCCAGTTCTACAGTAGCTACAGACGTGCAGAGCAACGGTCCTCATGCTGGCGGCACGGGTCAGTTTACTGTCAGGTGTTTCATTGGCAACATTGAAAATCTGGGGTAGCTTGTTAACTTAAGTAATGTTGATAACCCTTGTGAAAAAGAAGTGCGCATAATTGTATTGAAAATGCACGGGTAGTGTACTTCAAATCTTTGAAGTATATATACTTTCGCTACATGCAGATAATATCATTTTAAAGAAATAAAAAGCCATTTTCGTGAGAGTACACTTTTTTTTTAACACACTTAAGTACTTAAGTATGGAAGCTTGTTTCCGCCACAGAATAAAAAATAAAAAAGGTAATTGCGACTTTTTATCTCACAATTCTGACTTTTTCTCACAATTGCGAGTTTCGCAATTCTGACCTTTTATCTCAGAATTACGTGATATAAACTCGCAATTGTGAGAAATAAACTCGCAATTCTGACTTTTATAACAAAATTGGGAGATATAAAGTCAGAATTGTGAGATATAATCAGACTTTAATTGAGACTTTATAACACGCTATTGCGACTTTATATCACGCAATTCTGACGTTATATGCGATGTAAACTCACAGTCGTGAGATAAAAAGTCGCAATTATCTTTTAAAATGTTTTATTCTGTGGTGGAAACAAACTTCCATACTTAAGTGCACTTTGTTATAATGTCAAATTAAAAGTTTTACTTTAAAGTACATTTTAAATCATTAAGTTTTTAATAATCTTTTGTCATGCCTTAATGTACTTATTTTGACTAATATACTAAAGCACATGTAAATACTTGATCATAACTGCAACTGTAGTGTGTTACTTGATATAACAATCAAAGTTAATACATTGTATTATGTACTAAATTGCAACTCCATCATTACAATTGTATAATTACATATATGTTTAAATACATAACATACAAATCGCAATAGAAATTACATTAAAGTATATTTTAGTTTACCATAAATGTACATTCGGCAGTAAACTTTAACCATATTTCAAAGACAAAATTATATAAAAAATCTTACTTAAGTGGGTCAACAGAAAAAAAAAACCTGTAATACATTTTTTTATTTAATTGTAAACTCATGCGAAACATTACATTCAGTTCACACTTAAGCATTTTATTTTAAAGGATATTATTTTCATAATAAGTAGTCTTTTTAAAGGTATGCTAAAGTGTACTTCTTTTCACAAATTTTTGTTGCAGTCAGAGATATTAGATTTTTAAAGTATTATTATTAATAATGATCATGAGTGTAATGTATATTTTCCTTAAATTCCTGAGAATCAGTCCAAGACATGTCTGGCGCACACACACACACACACACACACACTAAACACACACACTCACATATACACACACACACGCTGTTGTGTTTTCATGTTTTATGGGGACTTTCCATAGACATAATTATTATTATACTGTAAAAACTGTATATTTTATCCTCTTACACTAACCCTACCCCACACATCACAGGAAAATGTGCATTTTTTATTTGCAAAAAAACATCACTTTATAAGCTGTTTTCCTCATGAGGACCAAAAAATGTCCCCACAAGGACAAGAATTTAGGATATTTCCATCTTTGTGGGGTCCCCATAACGTAGGGTTTACCAGGACCACACACACACACACATATGTGTTCAGTCAACTGGAAACATGATGCACAGACAGTAGTAGCTCTGCTTTAAGCGTTCTCTCTCTCTCTCTTGTTTTTTTTTCCCCCTTCAGGAAAACAATCTTACTCCAGCACACACATACGTCCCCAGACAAACGAAGAATTAAATTTAGTTCAGTTGTGATTTACTGGAGCCTGTTCGTCCAGTCGTTGCTGGAAAACCTCATCTCACAAAACAAAAGAAGGAGAACAAAACCCCACAGATTGCATGCGGTGGTCAACCCCTCCCCAGCGTCCACCAGCAAACACATCTAAACCAGCTTTATTTTACCCCACATTTGAGCAACTTTGTTGGTGATGAGTCAAATATATTTAAATGTGAGACCAATGGCGCAATAAAGGACAATAAAAGAGGACAAAGCACTGCAGAGCCCTTGGACAACCTCTTATTATCGTTTTTTTTTTTCAGCAACACCCCTCTCGATATTTGGGGAGCTTTGTTCCTAAAGACTCTGGAACCGGCTCAAACCCCGTTGCTTTAAATAAGCATTACATTCGTTTCTTGCAGAAAATAGTTTACTTAGCACTTAGTAGCTCTGTTTTATAAACAGGCTCTAGCTGTGTTCTCCTTTTCCATCCACACGAGGTTAGGCCATCGCCACCGACTAGCTTACATTAAACTTTGATATGAATATCTGATCAGGGGTGTAGGAACCATATATATACATAGATGCCTCATTAAAGGTACAATATGTAAGAATTTTGTAATAAAATATCCAAAAATCACTTGTACAGTGTGAAATATTTCCTGCAGTTGTGTACAATATCCCAAAAGTCTCCAAAGATTTTTTATTTCAGAGAAATTCCAATTTTAAATAAGTGGCCGTCCCGGAAAAAAATGTCGCCTGTCAATGACGCAATATCCGCGCTTTCCTCGGTTTCCGTTCATACTGCCATAGCCATGACGTAACCATGGCGACAGACGTGGACAACTGCGTAGTGCGTAACGTTTAGCCGCACGCAGTTCTTGTTTCGTTCAAACATAGACCATGGCAAGCAGACTTTAGGACAAACAAGGAGAACTAAAATGAGGATCAATATCAGCGTGGCGTTTTTGAGATGCCGAGAGCTCCACGTCCGCGACTAACTTGGACTTGACAGAGCTTCACGAGTCACGACTTGACAGCTTTATTAGACAGGTGAGCAAATGTACATAAAACAAATCAATGTTATATAACGTTAGCTCAACATGATGAAATGTTAGACTATGGTCAGTATGTTATTCTAATATTGATCTAGCTTACTGCTAGTTTCTTATAGCAAACAAACCAGTGGAGGACAGTAACGAAGTAAATGTAATTCGTTACTGTACTTAAGTAGCTTTTTTGCGTATCTGTACTTTCAGCGCAGTCTCATCCCAAGACGTCATATAACTGACGTCTTGGGACGTCTTTTGACCATACGTCAATATCCGCCTTTTTAGGGTACCCTTAAACGTCGGTTAGATGACGTTATCGGATCCTAACTCTACCCCAGACCTAAACCTACCCCTAAACCTACCCCGTCACCTAACTGACGTTAAAGGTAAAGCGTCAGTTGTATGACGTCCCAGGATCGTCATAAACCGACGTTTAAGGGTACCCTAAAAAGGCGGATATTGACGTATGGTCAAAAGACGTCCCAAGACGTCAGTTATATGACTTCTTGGGATGAGACTGTGTTGGTACTTTACTCAAGTATTTAAATTTTGGGAGACTTTTACTTTAACTCCACTACATTTCAAAGTCAAATATCTTACTTTTTACTCTACTACATTTTCAAAATCAGTCGTTCCTTTTTATTTATGAGTGGATAAAAACGTAACTGGTCAAACGAGCCACCAATCACAGTACAGCACGTGCGCTTTGTTTTGAACTTGCCTTGGCGGTCTCTACTAAGCGCGAACCAGAGCAGTTAAATATGAGAGTTGCGAACATAGATAGTTGTGTCTGTGATCTCGCCGCCGCGCGGTCACGCTATTCGTGTAGCTCTCAATAGTTCCAAACAAATCGCGTTGACAATGATTTTAAGCGGGACAGAGAGCAGCAGCTATTATTGCAGCAATTATCGGTAAGTATTGACGCATAGTGTACATTGCTTACTTTGCCACTAAAATGACGTGCATATAATAGCTTTTTTTATTTCTGGGGAGTAGCCTAGCAGAAACACTGCATTAATACATTTTTGTGTTTAATTTTGGAGGGAAATTGGCTGCTCCCATAACATAGAATATAATATATATGTGTGTGTGTGTGTGTGTGTGTGTGTGTGTGTGTGTGTGTGTGTGTGTGTGTGTGTGTGTGTGTGTGTGTGTGTGTGTGTGTGTGTGTGTGTGTGTGTGTGTGTGTGTGTGTGTGTGTGTGTGTGTGTGTGTGCGCGCGTGTGTGAATGTGTATATATATATATGTATATGTATATATATATATATATATATATATATATATATATATATATATATATATATATATATATATATATGTAATGGCGTTGTGCAGGTTTATGTGAATGTATCATAACATTAAGATGTTAATAATTATGACCATAGGCGCTGGAGAAAATATATATACAGTAAATATACTGTAAATGTTTTTTTTGTTTTATATATGGGAACAGTCCCCTTCCCTCCAAAATTAAACACAAAATTAAATCAATTCAAATATATATACAGTATATATATATATATATATATACAGAGGCGGACAGAGTACAGAGCTTTGTTACTTGAGTAAAAGTACAGATACCCCTTGCTAAATTTTACTCAAGTACAAGTAAAAGTACTACATTCAGATGTCTACTTAAGTAAAAGTACTAAAGTACTTGTTTTTAAAAGTACTTGAGTATCAAGAGTACAAGAGTAGATTTTCTAAATATTGCATTACTAATCTACTGCCACAGTGCTTACATTTATGCACAGAAACGTCCTACATGGAGTTATGAAAAATGTTAATGTTAATACCTTGGAGAATGTAAAAGGAATTGAAAGTAAAATCAAGTCATTTTCATCTTTTTACCATGTTGCTTTATTTAATTTAATTAAATTTTTGGGGGGTCCCATTTTTAAATGCGGGGACAACACACACACACACACCACATGTAAGGGTGGCGCTGCCAATAAAGCACCTAAAAGCTGTCACAAAGAACCGGCAAAAGGAATGATTATGAATATGTAAAATATAGCAAGGAGATATTTTAATTGTTTATTAATAAACACTTGTTAATAAACAAGTGTTTTCTTTGTCAGTGTCGGCTAGATGAAGTTGACGATGCTGACTCGCGATCTTCAGTAGTGAACGCGCCAGAGAGAAATGCACATTTCATACGGATTACATAAGCAGAGAGCAGTCTGTAGTCTGTTTTCTTTCGTTTTGAATTTTTCTGTTTAAAAGTAGACATGTCTGTGAGAGGCAAGTAGGCTACCTTATACACTGAGTTTCGGTTCATTTATGAGACGAGATCCAGTTCACGTGCCGGCGCCTCCGTTTCTTATCTATCGTCTGCTATTTACTTCTTATTTACTAAACCCAGGCAATTGGTTGATGAAACATTGATTAAAATTAAGATACAATTAATGCAAAACGAAATTCAGGTTAAAGAAAGGTTTTGTGTTTTCTGTTTGATGTCTCTGTGAAAGTTTTAAAGCATTTTTTATGCCGCTTTCAGAGCGCTCACGTCCGTAACGGAGAACACGTCCATAACATTGTTTTTTCCTCATAAATGCAAACCGGAAAAATAAAATAAAACAAAATGAATATTTTATGTACTCTGGAGACTGAGCGCCAACCCTTCTTCATTCGCTGGGTAGTAGCCTACTTTGGTTTGCGCAGTGTAATTCACATAATCAGTAAAAATATATTTTGCCTCCTAAAGTTTTTTTTTAAGAAATCAGAAATCCCTCGTGGCTACGGCACTGCCACATTTGAACCTGACTGTGTTAAACACACCACATACTCAAGAACATCAAACCAAATGCTTGGCTTACATTAATGTGTAATATAAAATCTGACCATGGAGTTGACTTTGGCGGAAAGCTGAAAGTGATTGCTGATAGGCTGTCCCAATCAGTGGCGCCTGCACAATCCAATCACGTTTGAGAGGGAAACAACAAATTGAGGGTTTCCGAGATTTTTTTATTTATTTTTTACTCGTGTACTCACGGTTATGGATAGAAATGTATTGGAGTAAAGAGTACAATATTTGCCTCTCAAATGTACTTGAGTAAAGTCATGAGTACTCCCCAAAAATGATACTCGAGTAAAGTACAGATCCCTCAAAATTGTACTTAAGTACTGTACTCAAGTAAATGTACTCCGTTACTGTCCGGCTCTGTATATATATATATATATATATATATATATATATATCAGACTAATTAATGTCATTTCATTAATAGATTGGTGTGCCAAGAGTGACATTAGTCTTCACTTAGACTGAGTTAAGCAAGAGTCTTGTGAAAAAATTAAAAAATAAAAGTACTTGGATACTTAAGTACATTTGAAGGCAAATACTTTTGTACTTTTACTCAAGTGAATGTTTAAAGGCAGCACTTCTACTTTTACTTAAGTAATATTTTACCTTGAGTATCTTTACTTTTACTCAAGTACATGGTATGTGTACTTCGTCCACCACTGAAACAAACTAACACGTAGTATTACATTATAACTTTCAACACACTGAAAACTGACCTGTGTGAGTAATCCAGCACTTGCGGGTAGTTCGGTAGAATTAAATGTCCTTATTCCTTTATATTCGCGGGACTCGCGTATGATATCTGTCTCTCTTTAGCAATCGCGACCTGCTTCATACCACTGTAATGTTAAAAAACATGAATGTTTGCACTCATCCATAAACATTATTAGATCCATCAGCTTGACAGCAAGTCCCATCATTCAGCTCATCACTGCGTCATCAACCTACGCCTTTGTTATTGTTGGAAACTGCGCCCTCTTGTGGCGAAAAAATCTTACATATTGTGCCTTTAATGTCTGTTTTCTATGGGCCGCTATATGTAAGCCGTCTGCCATGTTGGAATGGTCAAATCCGGACTGTGACACTCGAAAGCGAATTGACTGTTTGTGCAACCTAGTTTTTTTACATGTATGAATATCCAGCCCATTCTCATCCCAAGGCGTCATACATGTGACGCTTTTGACATTTCGTCGAAATCTTACGCACATGGCATCGTTTAGCGTCAATATGAGACGCAGATCCCAAGGCGTCATAACCGTACCCTACCCCAGACCTAAACCTACCCATAACAGTGCATGTTATATTGACACTAAAGGATGCCATGTGCGTAAGATTTCGACGAAATGTCAAATGGCGTCACCTATATGACGCCAAAGGATGAGAATGTGTTGGAATATCTATATCTGCAATAGACATTAGATTTTCACAGCATTTAGTTTATCATTAATGTGATTGCTCGGCATGTGGATAATGCATATTGAGTTAAACACGCAAACCAGCACATTCTGGTTATCCTATTTCGTCTGGAATTTACAAATCAGTGGTTTTTAAAGCCACAATGCTGTGACGTTTTCAATGAAAATTCATTTATTTGTTAGTGTTCGGCTGCGATTGGAAACGTAGGCAGCTGACTTGTTGCCTTGCTGCTTTACAGGCAGGGACTTTGCAGGCAGCATTTGCGCACGAAGGCATATGACCCAAGAAATGACCCAGGAAAAAGCACATGGATTCCGATATTTTAAGATCGGTTTCAGGCCTCATTTATACGTTGAAATAAGTCTGATATTATTTGGATATGGGCATTTGCATCTGCCATGTAAGCGGACAGATCAGATATTTCCTTGTCAATGCAAGTATGCATCATTGAAAAAGCAATGGTGGCGGATGACATCAAATCTGGTGAACACCTGATCACATGACTCTTTTCAATGGCGCAATGGAGGATGAAGACTCAACCCAATGTTTTGCTGAACCTGGTGATGGTGTAGAAAGCAAAAGCTTGTATTATCATTTCATATGCGTCCATTGTAAATCGCGCCATTTTGGCCGGATCTGTATGTCTACTTTGTGTTGTTCCGCCAAATGTATAATGTAAATGCAGACATCGGATATGGGTCACTTTTAAATGATGGTCGTCAGAAAGCAGATATATCGGATATAGACAACAAATCGGAAGTGGGCATCAAGACCTGCAGAGTAAATGCGGCCAAGATAGCATCAAAAGTGGAAAACATTGGTCAAAAAAGCACATTTACACACAAACTGACCACCAACTTTCAGAAATAAAGAATTTTTTAGCTCAACTGTTACAGAATGAAACGCACAGGATTGTGGGATTTCACAGGCAGTGAAGGATACATCAATGCTGCCTTCAGAAATCCATCAGATGAAGGTCTCTCAGGAGTCAGGAAGTGAAGCTAACATTGGATTCGGACGTGCCCTGATGCCTATACCTTGGAGTGCATCCTCCGAAGGGATCGTTTATCAGCTTTTTGATGCAGCCTTTGTATACATATGGAAGAAACCATCTGAAAAGTGGCTCATGAATATTAATGAATTGATAGGATGTTTGCCCAGCAGTCTTAACTTATTTGCTGAAATGCAGGTAAGTGTGCGCGAGTCATTTGGGGCGTCATCATTGTCACGCTATAAGTTGGCAAAGGCTTCTGATTGGTCTTAAAGGGATAGCTCACCTAAAAATTAAAACACATTTACACAGGGCCTACAATTAACACTCGCCAAATGCTAGTAAAAATCGGTGTTGGCGAGTATGAAACGTTGTCAATCTGCAATGTTGTGAGAACATGAAAGTGAACAAACGTGAATGACGCTCGGATTGACGGACCAGCGCTGCATCGTCACGAATGTTTAAGCCTTGCCAATTTAAATATTCAAGCACAAGAAGACACAGTTTTCTGTGCAAACATCTGAAGAATGCCCAGAAATCTCGAAAACTGAATTGAACTCTCTTTCATATCTTCTTGCGCTTAAAAATGCCCGTATTGGCGAGTATCCTCGTAAACATGGTCAGTTATGTCTCTAAGTGAACATAAACAGCTGAGAAAGAAAACACGTGTAACAGTATATTGGATCCGTGCATTAACTCTGCAAGTAACAGCAGCATAATAAACCTGCCGACATCTGTGTCATTTATGTTAATAATCAAACAACAAAAGACAAAAAAATATCTCACTGCTCTTGACTGAATAACTTTTGTAACTTTAATAAGGATTAATCTATATTTCATTTATACAGTGAAGACTATGCAGTGTTATTTAACATTTGTTTACTTTAGGAAATTTCTGTACCTAAAAATTGTGTTTTCCCTGGTATCTAATATTTTGGTGTCACAACTGTCTGTTTTTTCATGGCTGGTAAAAAGTATTTATGCCCGGTAAATTTTCTTAAGTCACCAGCCATTGGCAGATGTGGCAAAATGTTAGTTTTAGGCCCTGCATTTACACAACCTGTATGGCTTTCTTTTTTCTTTTGTCTTATTTTTTGGTTAATGCAATAAAAGTCAATGGGTCCAATGTTGTTTTGTTCAAGTTAAAACAGTCTGATTGTGTGTTTTTTGCAGAAGAAAGAAAAGTGAGACGGTTGTGGAACAGCATGAGGGTGAGTAAAGACAGAATTTCCATTTTTGGGTGAACTATCCCTTTAAAGTCTTTATTTTAAGAGGCCCATTACCTCTTTCTGCAACAGCCAAACAGAACAAAGCTCTTAAAAATAACAAGCATTTCTAAAGAAAAATACATAAACAAAAATAAATAATCCAAATAAATAGAATAAAAATATGATTTTTTTAAATACATAATAAAAAAAATAAAAAAAAATATTATAATGAAATATGATTTTTTCGATATAAAGTGGGGAAGGGTGAATTTAGACATTTCTAAAAGTGAGGGTGACGTTATAATGGTTGCTGTGCTCCTGTATGTGTCAGTGTAATAGCATTGATTGAATAGTGATTGTAGATATGCAAATTTCTAAGCAAATGTTGTCAAGACAGTCTTAATTTCCCAAGTTTGTTGTCTCGTCTGATATGTGCAGAGCGAGCAGTGATGTTTTCATCATATAATACTTGTTCTCACAAACTAAACATTCAGAACGCTTTTCACAGGCAAAGGTCAGTAAACTCGATAAAACACAAAACTTACAAAATGTGAGACTAGGACTAGGAATGTGACCTCTCCTCTACCCTGAAGCCCCAATTACCCATAATGACATAGGGCGAATGATAAAATCCTGGTGCTTTCATCTGCCAAAGATTTATGCAATTCAAAATAGGGATTGGTGGTCTTTTCCCTCAATCGTTACCCCTTATTATGTTTCTCGCAAGTATGTTTTGGGCCGTTAGGAAGTGTGGCGCGTTCATTGCGACATCTGGAGCGCGCCAGAACCGACCGGGGTGAACCCTAAACTGTGATCTGCGAGACGGGACAGTGGCACAGGGCTTTGTAGTTGGAGCAGGAGTCACCCCCTCCTGGGCCGCGTCCCGATCGGACCCGTCGAGTGTAAAAACTGCAAATTACACGTGTGTTTTAAAAGCCAGCGCTTCCTAAAGCTCCAAACATGTTTTCGCACCCTAAACCTCCCCAACCCTGTGTCCCCCCCTCCATGTGTCTCCAAGTGACACTTCTCTGCGAATGCTTTAATTCCACACAGATGGCAGCTTGAACAGCAACACTCTTCCTGTGATGTTATGTCAATCACACGCATGAATCCCGGGGTTAAAGCACCAGAGCAGAGATCACGTTCCACGTCTGTTCCCCGGTGACCCCTCAGACGGTCTCTGAAGACGCGGGACGGGGAGGTGTCCGCTCTCAGGTGATGCGTCCATTATGATAATTCATGGTGGAAGTCATGGCTGTTATGCCTTTGATCCTGCGCTAGCTTTGATGGCACATTAGCATCGTCCATGATTCAGTCCCTACGGCTTGAATAGAAAGCGTTACCTTGATCCTAAAGGGACGTCGGTGTGGACAGTGAGAGGTGAGAGAGGAAAGTGTGAGTGCAGGCTAGAGTTTCCTCTCTCTTCCTTCAACAGTCATGCTAATTTCTGTTGCACATTTTTTGGCCCACAATGCAACGGCAGACACCTCTCTCTAGAGATCAGGCAGACGTCGACCCATCACTTCAAAAGAAACAACACTTACCTATTTGTTAACCTGCATTTCTGGTCCTAGATTAGGTGATAGTTGTCCCGTATAGATACACTACCGGTCAAAAGTTGTTTAGGTCAGCTAGATTGAATTGAGAAATGAATACTTTTATTAAGGGTGTATTAAATTCATCAAAAGTGACCGTAAAGACTTTTACATTGCTGTTCTTTTGAACTTTCTATTCACTAAAGAATCCTAAAAAAAGATGTATCATGGTTTTCAGCTAAACTCAATATTGATAATAATCATAAATGTTTCTTGAGCAGCAAATCATCATATTAGAGTGATTTCTGAAGGATCATGTGACGCTGACGACTGAGTAATGATGCTGAAAATTCAGCTTGGATCACTGGAATAAATATTAATATATATTCAATTAGAAAACAGCTATTTCAAACTTCTCTTAAATTAGAATTGTGACTAACTAAAACTAAAATAAATAGATTTTCTTCATATTTTTAGGCTGTTTGGAAATGCTATAAAATCAACTTTATAAGGAAGTTCAATTTTAACAGAAAGGTTGAACTGTTCTGAGGATATATTTTTTATGTCGGATCGGGGCAATTTGTCGCAAAATTTGTAATTTTATACGTATTATATTTTATTTATTCATATTTGTTGACAAAAAATGGTTTGATATGTTTGTATGTTGCCTTTGGTTTGATTTTTTTTTTTATAATTTACTGTTTAAATTTAACTGAAAAAAACATTGATTGATACTTGTAATTTTTTTGGAAAAAAGGGTGTAAGTAAATTTAGCTATAACATGGTGACAGCCAAAACATTGACATTTTTGTGCATTTATGCAGTAATGAGAAAAGTTTAGTTTAGTTTTGAAACGCCTATATGCGGGTTCCATTAATTCCATTGGTACATCTTACCCCATATAATGTGACAACATGCCCCAAAACCTCAATGTATGTTAAATGCCCTGTATCTTTGTCCCTGTGAAATAATAATGGAAAGTGCTCAATACTTGTATGAAATTCCTCTAAATCTCCTCATGAAACATGTGAAGAGGAAGTGTTAGCGGTCCGTCTTTCCTCTATCACATGAGTCAGGACGAGGTGCTGTGACCCAGGATGTTCTGATCTTTTACAGAGTATAACTGTCTCAGCGGGGTTAAAACATGTGACCCAGGTTAGACCCGCCACATTCCCTTCCCAGTGCAATAACTCATGTGGTTCTCGGACGAGTCCTGGTCACTGCAGTGAAATACACAGGTAAGTGACATGACGCCGCTGGCTTTGATAAGTGACAGCTTCCTCTTCACAGAAGTGTGTCAAACAGCGGCCCGGTCATTCACTTCTACCAGAGACGTGCTTCAGACCTACGTGTTGTTCTGTAGGTCTTCCTAATGCAGGCTCTAGTTAAACACACAGGTTTACACACACACTCCCAGAGGGGGAGACCGTTTCCAGAGTCCTGTTTTCTTCTGTTCTCTTATCATGACAATTCTGCTCAGTTAGCAGGAACACGCCGCGAGACGCCACAGAAACCGAGCACAATGTTGGTTAATCTCACTAAAATATATCAAAGTTACATTTCACTTAACACAATGATATTGGTAACATTTTGTTTTACATTGTCCTTGTTATACACGTTACATGTAGCTACTAACTATTAAATATGCAGTTACGTACATGCAACTAACCCTATCCCTATAGTAAGTATACATTAATGAATGTTACTCAGGACTTAAATGTATAATTACACAGTAACAATGACACCTTAAAATACAGTGTAGCCAAGATATTATATTTTGCGAAAGAAAAGTAAAGCATATTGTAAGACCAAAAAATTCATTGTTTGTGACATTATTTTCAGTTATGCTTATTTCTCATTATTTAATATATATATATATATATATATATACTGTATGTATGTGCATCTCACTAGATTCTAATTAATAATACATAAATAATACAGTGCTATAAAATACATTAATAGTAATTCAGTACAAGCATTGTAATTGTTTCTACATTTATTATTTCAGTCAATAATCAATGTAAAACAATTGGATTACAGAGTGTGTGTGCGTTTGTGTGCATAAAATTAATACACTCTAAAAAATGCTGCTTCAACCCAAATTTGGGTCAAATATGGACAAACCCAAATGTTGGGTTAAAAAAGTCATTTAAAATTTTAACCCAACTTCAACTTTCAATTTCAACTGTAAATTTTGTAATTACATTTTTAACCCAACATTTGGGTTTGTCCATATTTGACCCAAATTTGGTTTGAAACAACCCAGCATTTTTTAGTACAGTTAAAAAAAAAATTTAATACAAATTCAGTACTAATGCTGTAATGCAGTTATTTCTACATTGAAATAATCATAGATTAAAGACAGTACAAACACTTTGCCATTCAAACGATAAATAGATAAAATAATAGTTACAGTAAGGAGAATTTGTGGGGGGAAATCCGCATGAGAATAATGTAACAATGACAAAAGATGATTGGTCCTAAAAGTAGACTTCATTTTCTTAAAGTAAAACATCATTTCCTGTTTATTTCTTTTGATTTGTGGGCTGTAGTGTATTTGGCTGGGCCTGGCCGTGTGTGTGTGTGTGTGTTTGGGATGCTGGAGGGTTCAGGCCCTCAGGGTGAGCTGTGTAAATGTTCCCAGAGTCCCTGCTGTCCGTAAGGTGTGAATGAGCTCCATTCTCACCTCAGTCACTTCTTACACACAAATGGCCGTCACCTCGCAGAGCCTTGGGAAAGAGCCGACTCAATCCCTCTCTCAATTACATGGCATTTCATTTACTTCACACAACCCTGAGTATAGCATTAAACACAAGCTAATGACGGCTAGCATCTTCCCTCGTATGTAAAATGCTCTCAGAAAATACTATTGAGTGGTACCATGACAGATCGCTAGTATATAGGATATCAATAAGATAATGTAAATTACTAAAAAAAATGAGCTATTTTATCCAGCAAGTAGCGGTGTAGCACGACAAATGATACATTGTTGTACATTGTTTTGAAGGTAATAATCCTTTATTCTGTACACTGAAAAAAAGTTTGGTGTAGAAACAATTTTCGCTCAGAAATTGCCATTAAACCACTTCATGGTTCATTTTACCTTCTCCATTGATAATCTAATGTAAATTAACCAGTTCAAGGTTCAATAGTTCATTTGCATTCATTCATTTCCATTTGATGTGGATGATTATTTTGCCTATGTTTATTGGTACCAGTTTAAAGAACAGATTCAGTAATTAATTTGAGTCTTTTTTAATAACTTTAGCCTAAATTGAGATATTTCTGGTTTTCTGCCAGACCGCCATGTAAATGAAAAAATCTATATTAATTAATAAAACTACTTTAAATCATCTTGAGTAGCTTAAAGGGTAACACTTGCTACATAGTGACGTAGTTGCATGTTACATGTACTTACTATAACAGTAAATTATACATTAATTACAAGGAACGAACCCTAACCGTAACCCTATAATACTTGTAGTTAAGCTTATGCTGTACGTATTTGTGTAATTACACTGTAACAACATCACCTTAAAATAAAGGGTACACTTTATTAAGGTATCCATGTTACAGTGTAATTCTTCATTTAAGTGTTGAGTAATATTAATTAACTAGCCTACATGTGCTTACTATAGGGTTAGGATTAGGGTTTGGTTTTGGGTTACTTGCATGTAATTATGCATAATTTATTACTACAGTAACTACATTTAAAGGGTTAGTTCACCCAAAAATGACAATTATGTCATTAATGACTCGCCCTCATGCCGTTCCAAGCCCGTCAGACCTCTGTTCATCTTCAGAACACAGTTTAAGATATTTTAGATTTAGGCCCCGTCCACACTACTGCGTTTTCGTTTAAAAACGGAGACCTTTTGCTACGTTTGAGCCTCCCGTCCACACTAAAACGGCAAAAACGGAGACCCAAAACGGAGAAGTTTAGAAACGCTGCCGACCCGTTTTTCGTTTTGAATCTCCGGAGGGCGTTTTAGTGTAGAACGGATGACTTTAGAAACGATGACGTAGTAGAGGCTCACGCTCGGCTCTATGATTGGGTGTCATCAGTCATGGCGTATATCTTTGCTAGCAGCTGTTGTACAAGTAAATTCTGCATTTTACAACGCTATAACTGCCTACATGCACCGGAGTCAAGCTATTATTCGAGCGATCTGTGACAATTCCCATGTGCAGCGGCGGCGTTGACCGTACATGGAGCGTCGGTTTGGGGTTAACCCAGAGCATGGTGGGATAATTTTATCAATGAAGTTGTGTTTACACCGGCACAATCATTCCCAGTGTTGGTGAATGGTCACGTGATCCGCGTTTTCAGTCGTTTTAATGTGGACGGAGATCAATTACGCAGCTAAAACGCTGGTGATCGTATTCGTTTTAATTATCCGTTTCTAAACTAAAACGCAGTAGTGTGGATGGGGCCTTAGTCCGAGAGTTTTCTGTCCCTCCATTGTAAATGTATGTACGGTATACTGTCCTTGTCCAGAAAGGAAATAAAGACATCATCAAAGTAGTCCATGTGACATCAGTGGGTTAGTTAGAGTGTGTTGAAGCATCGAAAATACATTTTGGTCCAAAAATAACAAAAACTACGACTTTATTTCAGCATTGTATTGTCTTCCGGTTCTGTTGTGGATCCGCGTTCAGTGCCGCTGCTGACGTAAGACGCTGCTGACGTGTGTCTGGTGTGTGTGTGTGTGTGTGTGTGTATTCTGGTTCTGTTGTGGATCCGCGTTCAGTGCCGCTGCTGACGTAAGACGCTGCTGACGTGTGTCTGGTGTGTGTGTGTGTGTGTGTGTGTGTGTGTGTATTCTGGTTCTGTTGTGGATCCGCGTTCAGTGCCGCTGCTGACGTGTGTCTGGTGCGTCCGTGTATTCGGGTTCAAATAAATATGGCTGGGCAAAAAAATGCAAGTCTTCCTCTGTGTCGGAATCCTTAGACATGTTTGCGAAGATTGTTTTGTTTCCAGTGTGCGTCTCCCTCAGACTGTAAACGAAGCTCGGACGCACCAGACACACACACACACACACACACACACACACACACACACACACGTCAGCAGCGTCTTACGTCACACACACACACACACACACACACACCAGACACACGTCAGCAGCGTCTTACGTCAGCGGCGGCACTGAACGCGGATCCACAACAGAACCGGAAGACAATACAATGCTGAATAAAGTCGTAGTTTTTGTTATTTTTGGACCAAAATGTATTTTCGATGCTTCAAAACACTCTAACTAACCCACTGATGTCACATGGACTACTTTGATGATGTCTTTATTTCCTTTCTGGACAAGGACAGTATACCGTACATACATTTACAATGGAGGGACAGAAAGCTCTCGGACTAAATCTAAAATATCTTAAACTGTGTTCTGAAGATGAACGGAGGTCTTACGGGCTTGGGACGACATGAGGGAGAGTCATTAATGACATCATTTTCATTTTTGGGTGAACTAACCCTTTAAATCACATCATACAAATGTATGCGAAATGGCCACATCGTAAACTACATCCGCTTTCTCATGAGATTGTGCTGGAAGACCTGACGATTAAACTTCTGTAATAAACAAGCGCCTGAAGTGAGTCGTGGCAGGCCTGCCTGAACTGATAGTGTCGTCTGAGAGGAAACACTAGCACACACATATCTCACGTCACATGATTAGCGGCTGCTTTTAGAAGCGGGTTGTCCCGACTCCTCTGCTCCTCCTATTCCCTCCCTGATAGTGCCGTCACTCACACAGCTGCAGGCGGAGATGTTTTAGCGAGCTCTAATAATGAGCTAATAATTAGCCATGTAAGCGGCTGATAAGACGAGAAGAAGAGCAGAGGGATGTTTTCCTAACACACTCGTGTGTATCTCTCTGTCTCCTGCTGTGCCATCTCTCTCTCTCTGTCATGTGCCATGGGGTTTACACAGTGACATACTGAATATGGTATACTATATTGAAAAGAATACTCTCATACATACTTTCATACTCCAAAAAATCCAAAGAAACCAAAAAGACACATGATATCACCATTCTGCCAAAAACATGGTAATGCCATACTGATTATATTCATATAGTATGCCATGGTACATGTCCAAAAAATATGGTTTCATATCATGGTACTGAACAATTCATACGATGGTATTTACATGATATTGTCAAAGAATACCATAGTATTGTTACAACAGTGCATGTATTTTCCACATATACCATGGTATTTACATTGTATTTCAAGGCATTGTGAAGAATACCATAGTTCGTGTCCAAAAAAACATATTACCATGGTAGCCTCATACCATAGTACTGATAAATTGCATATTCATATTCAAATGGTAGAATGTACATGGTATTGTCAAAAATGCCATAGTATTACAATGGGGCATGTGCAAAAACATGGTAATACCATGGTACCGAATGATTGCTTATATTATATGGTATTTACATAATATTCCAAGGCATTGTGAAGAATACCCTGGTATAGTTACTGGCACTATGCAAATTCATATTCATAAAATGTTATTTACATGGTAATGTCAAAGAATACCATAGTATCACAATATGGCATGTAAAAAATATGGTAATACCATGGTACTGAATGATTGCTTATATTATGTGGTATTTACATAATATTCCAAGGCATTGTGAAGAATACCATGGTATAGTTACTGGCACTATGCAAATCCATATTCATAAAATGATATTTACATGGTAATGTCAAAGAATACCACAATATGGAATGTGCAAAAATATGGTAATACCATGGTACTGATTGATTACTATGTATTTACATGGTACTCCAAGGCATTGTAGAAAATACCATGGTATGAGTCCAAAAAACATGGTAGCCTCATGTATACCACGCAATTGAACCATTTTCATACAATGGTATATGGTATAGCAAAGAATGCCATGGTACATGTCCAAAAAAACATGGAAGTTACCATAAATATCATGGTGCTGAATAATTGCATAGTCATATTCATATGATAGTATTTACGTATTGTCAAAGAATACCATGGTATTACAATAGTGACATCATTTCTATTACCCGAAGTTTGATTTCACAAACATACCGCTGATGATTTTCTGTTGCGTCCTTTGATATGGATTACATTTTTGGGTTTTGACAAGGTTTTACTTTTTTTCCCAACAAAGGAAGCCGCTTGTTGTAGGCCTATTATTGATGTGCGTTTGTTAACTTGGACTTGGTTAGAGCGTGCTAACCTAATGAGCGTATCCATCTGCCTTTTACTAACACACCAGCTACTTTGAATTCAGTGCAGCACTTCATGACAACAAAACCAGTCTTGGCCATTTTGTGATCTGATTGAATTATATCTCTTTCCCACAAGCTGGTGTCTGCTTTCTCCCCTTGACACCCCTCCTCACGCCACGCTGTGGGAAAAGAAAGCCATCCTGATTGCAGTGTATAGCCTGCATTGTAACAGGTAATTCAATTTTACACCATAGCCGGCGACTGCATAATGCAAAGGCTGATGGCATGTAAAGACACAGAGAGGGCTTCACTAAACAGCCCTTCATGGCTCATGTATCTTTGTGCGTGTGTAAAGTCATGTGGATGAGGGGATGAATGGGCAGAATGAGTGAAAGCAGCAAGTCTGTCGTGTTAAAAAGCGACGGCTGACGTCATGCGCCCTCTATTGGTGGAGTGGATCTCGACTCAAACTGCTTCGTCACCTCGAATCTGACCAGAGGTTTTTGGTGGAGACAGATTGATTGAGCCTATGAAAAGCATGACATATTTTGCCTGACTTAGACAAGCCATCCAGGCCAAGATCAGTTATACTATACAGAAACAAACTAACAACAAAACATTGGTATTCTGTTTCTAGAGAATGTCATTGTGAAGTGCATTGTGGTTTATGAAGTAAAGGAGCTGTATTTATTAATATAATGCAAAAAATATTGTCTTAATCAGTAGCCTATTTTGCTCTTTTTTTTCAGTAAAATGCCTAAATGTCTTTAAAACAAGATACTTGTATTTGAGAAACATAAATGTGTATGTGATACATCCCCTCTCATAATGTATGTAAATTAAGGTCAAGGTTAGTTTATTATTATATACTAAGTTTATTGTTTTTTTAACTTGCGCTTCTCTTTAACGCTACTCAATTTTTAGCTTAAAACCAGCTAAAAATTGAAGCTAAAAACTAAAGATAAAAAAATTATACAATTTTGCATCTCGAGTACACTAAATGTATCTTGTTTAAAAGATTTTACTGGAAAATAAAACAAAAATAGTGTATTTTGCAGTATTTAACTCATAATTATTTTTTGGGGATAGTATGTCAAGTCAAGTCACATTTATTTATATAACGCTTTTTACAATACAGATTGTTTCAAAGCAGCTTTACAGTGATAACAGGAAAATAATGCAACAAAGTTTGTTTCTAGAAGAAAATAGCGTCACAGTCCAGCTTAAAGGTGCAAAACGCAAGTCTCTGAGTTTTTACAGAACTACGCCCCCTCTGGCGACAAGCGAAACTGCAACCAGAGTTGTGCACGCTCATGGACCATTCACGGGAACAATTTACTATTTTTACCGAAAAAGACAATATAGCCAATGCAACGGCGTTCTTCCTTGTTGGTCAACGACATGAACACCTTAGCATGTTAGCAATGGACACAAGGCTAACGTTACCGGTAGGCCATACACAAAAACATAGTTAGCATCTTTTATTGGATATGTTTTATGTTTCATGTTGTACTATTCTTCCGAACACAATTCCTAGTTTATGAAACTGTTCACTAACAATGGTAGTAAAACCAATTCTGATTGTACATGTATCTAGCTTACGCTAAAGCATTACACATTTTACACATCGTCATTTGTTGTCATACATAGATTGGCCGTATCAAACATTAGAGACTGGGCTATATCTTACCGTTTTATCAAGAAAAAAGCCAACTGAGGATCCCGTTTGAGACCAAGAGCAGACCAGAGATCTCTTCATTTGTTGAATGCCTTCCCGATGTTGACTCTCGTCTTACTCCGACGCCTGTCTGACTCCAATTTGGACCTTTTGGTGGCACTAGACAAAAAATTTTCTTTTCTTTACTTTACGTGGAGTTGGGGTTTGGAATGGACTACAAGCCGGTCTCTTTGAATCCATCTTCTACCTTTGACACACGAGTTGTCTTCGCTGATGCGGAGAATGGTGGCGCCGGCGAATACACAAACCTGCGAGACATAGCCTGGTGAGCGTGAACGCGCATGACGTCACGCCCAGTCTCAAATTCTAGCCCGAATCCCTCTTATATATTTTACTGTACAGGATTATAGAGGCAATCTCAGTGCGCAGAGAAGGGCTCATTCAGCCCATCAGGCAGTTCTTTAAGCATGTATAGGATAGAAAAACAGGTATTTTTAACATGAAAAGTTGCACAATGCACCTTTAAGTAAATTCAGTGATGTTTAATTGTGTTGTAAAAAAGTTATTAATTTAGTTCATTTATATATATATATATATATATATATATATATATAGCCGATCTGGAGTAAATCGTTATGTTATCGTCAAGCTCAGATCAGTTCTTGTTTAATAGTGTCAATGCAGGCAGATCAATGTTATTGTTGAATATCAAATTAAATGTTAAATTTAATGTCCCCAACTAAGCAAGCCAAATGCCACAAAGGTGGGAAAAGGCAACAGTGGCAAGGAACCAAAACTCCCATCAGGAGACAGAATGGAGAAAAAAACCTTGGGAGAACCCAGACTCAGTCGGGGGGCAGTTGTCCTCTGGCCAGTGAACGAACAGTGTATGATTATGATTCAGGCAACATTACAGGTCAGATTGGATTGGAACGATCAGATGATTATCCAGTTCCATCTGGTTGAAGATCGGAGTCACGGCGGTATGTTGAGGATCAGTGCCGACGGCTGTATTATGTGGACACACAATATCAGTCAGCTTGTGAAACACAACTAGTCAGTAACAGCCATAGGATATCAGGAAGATTGATGTCAGAGGTTTATGATCATTCTCATCCTATCGTTGAATCCTTTATGTCTATCTTCATTGTGCAGCTAGAATTTACCAGTAAACTTTTCCGTAAGTCTAGAAAATCTCTTGAGTTTTACAACAGATAAAGTTTGTGGGGCATAGGACTGGCAGACGAACCTCTGACCAAGTTTTCATCAATGAATACAACATCAGACTTAGTTAAAACAGTAACATTTTGGGGTCTGCTCATGCAGAAGACACTATGAAAATGACTTGATTTCTGGCAATCTTATGTGTCTTCGGCGGGCTCATAAACCAAGACTACAATTTGTGTGCTCCAAATGATCCTGTAATTGCGTGAACTCGTTGGCTCAGAACAAGCAGTGAGATGTTATGAGAGTGTGTAAAGGTCTCAGTCATCATCACACCCTAAAGTGAACATCAACCCAATTACTGTTATTACTGTATTCATGTCAGAAATGAACCAAGACTTGCCACTGAATGGGACAAAAATACTTTCAAATGTGAGGGCAGAAAAGGCTCTGTATTCTTCTCTTCTCTTTTTCTACTTTTACTAATCATTGAACTAACTAACACAGTCTCATCCCAAGACGTCATATGACTGACGCTTTTGACCATACGTCAACATCCGACGTTTTAGGGTACCCTTTAACGTCAGTTAGATGACGATCCTAGGGCGTCATATAACTGACGCTTTACCTTTAGCGTCAGTTGGATGACGCGGGTAGGTTTATAGACTAGACGGATTTCAGAAAAATGGCCTTCTATAAGAAGTGAGGAGCATTTATGGGTACAAGTCGGGAACCGGCCTACTTTACATATTTCAAGGGTGCTGAGTCCCAAAAAACTGGTACCCAAGCGAAATTTTGAGTTTTTTACCTTCTAATTTGCATATCAAAATGGCCGCCAAATTGCCTATCTTGCTCAGTCGTTGGACCATTTTCCACTAGTTTTTTTGTAAGTAGGCAATCAAGATGAGGAAATTAAGTTTCTAGATCGATAGTCAAGGGTCAGAGCAAAGATATAATGGAGGCAACTCATGATTGGCCACTCTCTAGCAACCAGACAGAGTACCCTAGCAACCATTTTGCAAAACCTATATCTCTGCATCAGAACATCGTATAGAGATGGGGGTTGGTTTATATCATTCACACTGACAAGCAACCTTTGGAGTTTCATGATTGGCAGCTGTTAAGCCACTCCCTAGCAACCAAACAGAGTACCATAGCAACCATTTTGCAAGACCTATATCTCTGCATCAGAACATCATATAGAGATAGGGGTTGGGTTATATCATTCATACTGACAAGCAGCCTTTGGTGTTTCATGATTAGCCACTCCCTAGCAACCAAACAGAGTACCCTAGCAACCATTTTGCAAGACCTATATCTCTGCATCAGAACATCGTATAGAGTTGGGGGTTGGTTTATATCATTCACACTGACAAGCAGCCTTTGGAGATTCATCATTGGCAGCTTCCAAGCCACTCCCTAGCAACCAAACAGAGTACCCTAGCAACCATTTTGCAAGACCTATATCTCTGCATCAGAACATCATATAGAGATAGGGGTTGGTTTATATAATTCACACTGAAATGCAGCCTTTGGCATTTCATGATTATCCACTCCCTAGCAACCAAACAGAGTACCCTAGCAACCATTTTGAAAGACCTACACTCACCTAAAGGATTATTAGGAACACCATACTAATACTGTGTTTGACCCCCTTTCGCCTTCAGAACTGCCTTAATTCTACGTGGCATTGATTCAACAAGGTGCTTAAAGCATTCTTTAGAAATGTTGGCCCATATTGATAGGATAGCATCTTGCAGTTGATGGAGACTTGTGGGATGCACATCCAGGACACGAAGCTCCCGTTCCACCACATCCCAAAGATGCTCTATTGGGTTGAGATGTGGTGGGGGCCATTTTAGTACAGTGAACTCATTGTCATGTTCAAGAAACCCATTTGAAATGGTTCGAGCTTTGTGACATGGTGCATTATCCTGCTGGAAGTAGCCATCAGAGGATGGGTACATGGTGGCCATAAAGGGATGGACATGGTCAGAAACAATGCTCTGGTAGGCCGTGGCATTTAAACGATGCCCAATTGGCACTAAGGGGCCTAAAGTGTGCCAAGAAAACATCCCCCACACCATTACACCACCACCACCAGCCTGCACAGTGGTAACAAGGCATGATGGATCCATGTTCTCATTCTGTTTACGCCAAATTCTGACTCTACCATCTGAATGTCTCAACAGAAATCGAGACTCATCAGACCAGGCAACATTTTTCCAGTCTTCAACTGTCCAATTTTGGTGAGCTCTTGCAAATTGTAGCCTCTTTTTCCTATTTGTAGTGGAGATGAGTGGTACCCGGTGGGGTCTTCTGCTGTTGTAGCCCATCCGCCTCAAGGTTGTGCGTGTTGTGGCTTCACAAATGCTTTGCTGCATACCTCGGTTGTAACGAGTGGTTATTTCAGTCAAAGTTGCTCTTCTATCAGCTTGAATCAGTCGGCCCATTCTCCTCTGACCTCTAGCATCAACAAGGCATTTTCGCCCACAGGACTGCCGCATACTGGATGTTTTTCCCTTTTCACACCATTCTTTGTAAACCCTAGAAATGGTTGTGCGTGAAAATCCCAGTAACTGAGCAGATTGTGAAATACTCAGACCGGCCCGTCTGGCACCAACAACCATGCCACGCTCAAAATTGCTTAAATCACCTTTCTTTCCCATTCTGACATTTAGTTTGGAGTTCAGGAGATTGTCTTGACCAGGACCACACCCCTAAATGCATTGAAGCAACTGCCATGTGATTGGTTGATTAGATAATTGCATTAATGAGAAATTAGCCTTTCGCCGAGCCCCGCCCCCCTTAGTTACTGTTGCTACGTCCGACAAACAAATGGTCAAACACGACCAGCGCGACAGATTGCCATGACGAGAAGAGGTATACCCGTGCGTGTCAGTGACCTTTTTTGGAGCAATACCTCCGCGATATCCTCCAGATCGAGGCAAAAGGGGTTACAGTATGCAGTGAAGGGATATATTCAAAATATATATAAAAAAAAAAAGGCTATAATGCTTACTGTAACGACCTGTACCTCAAATGCAACCAGCACGGCCTTGAAGAAGATTTTATAAGCTGGTTCAGTGGCCAATTGTTTGGAGTTAGAAATATATAACTTGCGCTGCATATTTAACTTAGTAATTTTGCCTCAGATACAGGATTATACATTCGCTTTAACAAGCAGGTTGTTCATTACCACAACAACCACTTGCGTGTCATGCTGAATGTGATTTTTGTGTTTAAAAAGTAACTAACGTTATACATAAGAGACGGAAAGATGCAGATAACCATACATTATTTAAGGTTATTTCTATTTGTTACGATATTGATATATGAACTGATGTTGTCAAGTAAGCTTCATGCTTTCCCCGTTGCGAACTTGCTCTCCTCTAAACTGTAGTCTACAGGTGCTGCACTGCTAGTTGACTGCTGCTCATTTCCCCCCGAAAATATCATGTTAACAACAACCCTTTAGAAAACGTAATTCCTTCGTGGATCCTCTTGATCTGCTTTCTCCATGTTTCTTTGACTAATCTCAGTGTCTCAGTCTCACACACGCTGCACGCGAGTTAACCATGTTCGACACATTTAACTGGGAGTGGGGCCGTCCACACTGTTTTATCCATTGTCGGCTTTGGAAACGGAAAGAACACAACTCCTCCAGACAATCTCTCGGGGTACCTAGTGTCCGATTTACAAACGCCGTAGGCACACCGCTTCACCATCTTGCTTGGAGTCAATGTTTGACGGACCTGCTCACATAGTAACGGTTGCTATGATGTGTGATTGGACAATGGCCGTTTTGGGGGAGGGGCCGGCGAGAGGTCAATTGAACAGGTGTTCCTAATAATCCTTTAGGTGAGTGTATATCTCTGCATCAGAACATCATAGAGAAATGGGGGTTGGCTCTTTTGACTCATGCTAGCAAAGAGGACTTCCAACATGCTACACATGCTAGCTGTGAATAGCTACATGCTATTAGTGATTAGGTAAGTGCTAAATCATGCCTAGAACATGCTAAGAACTCTATAAAAACTCCATAGTAACCATCTGTGACAACTACCAACCACCTGGTAACACCATAGCAACCACCCATAACACCCTAGCAACCACCCATAACACCCTAGCAACCACCCAGAATACCTTAGCAACCGCCTAGCAACACCTTAGCAACCACCCAGAACACCCTGGGAACACCATATCAACCACCCAGAACACCCTAGCAACATGCTAGCAACCACCCAGAATACCCTAGCAACCACCCAGAATACCCTAGCAACTGCCTATCAACACCATAGCAACCACCTAGAACACCCTAGCAACTGCCTAGTAACGCCCTAGCAAC